>NC_092155.1:80158663-80176163 GCF_045791955.1 Oncorhynchus clarkii lewisi
TCTGTTAAATACGTGTATGGACCAATAACATCTGTTAAATATGGACCAATAACATCTTAAATATGGACCAATAACATCTGTTAACTACTGTGGGGCAAAAAAGTATTTAGTCAGCCACCAATTGTGCAAGTTCTCCCACTTAAAAAGATGAGGCCTGTAATTTTCATCATAGGTACACTTCAACTATGACAGACAAAATGAGAAAAAAAATCCAGAAGATCACATTGTAGGATTTTTAATTAATTTATTTGCAAATTATGGTGGAAAATAAGTATTTGGTCACCTACAAACAAGCAAGATTTCTGGCTCTCACAGACCTGTAACTTCTTCTTTAAGAGGCTCCTCTGTCCTCCACTCGTTACCTGTATTAATGGCACCTGTTTGAACTTATCAGTATAAAAGACACCTGTCCACAACCTCAAACAGTCAAACTCCAAACTCCACTATGGCCAAGACCAAAGAGCTGTCAAAGGACACCAGAAACAAAATTGTAGACCTGCACCAGGCTGGGAAGACTGAATCTGCAATTATTAGGAAATGGAAGACATACAAGACCACTGATAATCTCCCTCGATCTGGGGCTCCACGCAAGATCTCACCCCGTGGGGCCAAAATGATCACAAGAACGGTGAGCAAAAATCCCAGAACCACACGGGGGGGGACCTAGTGAATGACCTGCAGAGAGCTGGGACCAAAGTAACAAAGCCTACCATCAGTAACACACTACGCCGCCAGGGACTCAAATCCTGCAGTGCCAGACGTGTCCCCCTGCTTAAGCCAGTACATGTCCAGGCCCGTCTGAAGTTTGCTAGAGAGCATTTGGATGATCCAGAAGAAGATTGGGAGAATGTCATATGGTCAGATGAAACCAAAATAGAACTTTTTGGTAAAAACTCAACTCGTCGTGTTTGGAGAACAAAGAATGCTGAGTTGCATCCAAAGAACACCATACCTACTGTGAAGCATGGGGGTGGAAACATCATGCTTTTGGGCTGTTTTTCTGCAAAGGGACCAGGACGACTGATCCGTGTAAAGGAAAGAATGAATGGGGCCATGTATCGTGAGATTTTGAGTGAAAACTTCCATCAGCAAGGGCATTGAAGATGAAACGTGGCTGGTCTTTCAGCATGACAATGATCCCAAACACACCGCCTGGGCAACGGAGGAGTGGCTTCGTAAGAAGCATTTCAAGGTCCTGGAGTGGCCTAGCCAGTCTCCAGATCTCAACCCCATAGAAAAATCATTGGAGGGAGTTGAAAGTCTGTGTTGCCCAGCAACAGCCCCAAAACTTCACTGCTCTAGAGGAGATCTGCATGGAGGAATGGGCCAAAGTACCAGCAACAGTGTGTGAAAACCTTGTGAAGATTTACAGAAAACGTTTGACCTCTGTCATTGCCAACAAAGGGTATATAACAAAGTATTGAAACTTTTGTTATTGACCAAATACTTATTTTCCGCCATAATTTGCAAATAAATTCATTAAAAAATCCTACAATGTGATTTTTTGGATTTTTTCTCTCTCATTTTGTCTGTCATAGTTAAAGTGTACCTATGATGAAAATTACAGGCCTCTCATCTTTATAAGTGGGAGAACTTGCACAATTGGTGGCTGACTAAAATATTTTTTTGCCCCAATGTATGTGTATGGTCCAATAACATCTGTTAAATATGTGTATGTGACTAATAACATCTGTTAAATATGGACCAATAACATCTGTTAAATATGGACCAATAACATCTGTTAAGTGTATGTGACAAATAAGATTTGACTTTTGTCCAACGGTTTCCGTTTCTAAACGTTTGCTCCGGTGTCCGACTAATACATACACCCCTGATCAGGGTGCCACACTTTGAAATGTGGATATGAAGAGAAATCACAGAATGCCCCTTTAATTGACACAGCAGCTTAATTTCACAAACTTGATTTTATTGCTTCTTTAACAAATGTACAAAGGAAAAGCTTTCTTTGTTCTCTACTTAAAGGGCTTCTTTGTTCTCTACTTAAAGGGCTTCTTTGTTCTCTAGTTAAGGAAAGGGCTTCTTTGTTCTCTAGTTAAGGAAAGGGCTTCTTTGTTCTCTAGTTAAGGAAAGGGCTTCTTTGTTCTCTAGTTAAGGAAAGGGCTTCTTTGTTCTCTAGTTAAGGAAAGGGCTTCTTTGTTCTCTAGTTAAGGAAAGGGCTTCTTTGTTCTCTAGTTAAGGAAAGGGCTTCTTTGTTCTCTACTTAAAGGGCTTCTTTGTTCTCTAGTTAAGGAAAGGGCTTCTTTGTTCTCTACTTAAAGGGCTTCTTTGTTCTCTAGTTAAGGAAAGGGCTTCTTTGTTCTCTAGTTAAGGAAAGGGCTTCTTTGTTCTCTACTTAAAGGGCTTCTTTGTTCTCTAGTTAAGGAAAGGGCTTCTTTGTTCTCTAGTTAGAAAGGTAGAAAAGCAAAACATGTTTTTAACAAAGGTCAGAAAGAAAACTAATCAAAGAGACCAAAACCCATGTCTTCATCTGACTCCTCAGACTCCTCCTTCTTCTCCTCCTCCTTCTCTTGCGCTGTAAGAAAATATTTAAATTCAGGAGAAAAAGGGAGAGAATGTGAAAGAGGGAGAGAGACCAAAACAGAGAGACAGATACAGGGGGAATCTCAATTGCATTTTCCTCACATCCTCTCAAAACCCATTGAAAAGGTCAGAGAAGAGAGACCTCTGGCTTTCTCATCCAATGGGGTTTGTAAAGGAGATGAGGCTGTGAGGAAAATGAAATTGAGATCTTCCCGTAGAGAGCGGTTCTCACAGGCAGGAGCGGCCCCAGGAGCAACAGCAGCAGATCCACCAGCCGCTGACACCGCCACAGCCCCCCCTACTGGCACGGAGGCCAACTTGGACATTCCTACAGACAGACAGACATGGGTTAGACTGGGGGAAGTAGCCACAAGATGCTGACCTTGGGTCAGTTTAGCATTTTCCCCAACTAAAGATGGGATCCGGAGAATGGGAAGCTGATCCTAGATCTGTACCTAGGGAAACTGAACCCCTGAGAATGGGAAGCTGATCCTAGATCTGTCCCTAGGGAAACTGAACCCCTGAGAATGGGAAGCTGATCCTAGATCTGTACCTAGGGAAACTGAACCCCTGAGAATGGGAAGCTGATCCTAGATCTGTACCTAGGGAAACTGAACCCCTGAGAATGGGAAGCTGATCCTAGATCTGTACCTAGGGAAACTGTACCCCTGAGAATAGGAAGCTGATCCTAGATCTATACCTAGGGAAACTGAACCCACAGGGAAGGGACCAATACACTACCGCTGACAAGGGGAAGAGATCCAATACAGTCCACTACCGTTGACCAGGGGAAGGGACCCAATACAGTCCTCTACCATTGACCAGGGGAAGGGACTAATACACTCCTGCTGACCAGGGGAAGGGACCCAATACAGTCCTCTACCGTTGACCAGGGGAAGGGACCCAATACAGTCCTCTACCGTTGACCAGGGGAAGGGACCCAATACAGTCCTCTACCGTTGACCAGGGGAAGGGACCCAATACAGTCCACTACCGCTGACCAGGGGAAGGGACCCAATTCAGTCCACTACCGCTGACCAGGGGAAGGGACCCAATTCAGTCCTCTACCGCTGACCAGGGGAAGGGACCCAATACACTACCGCTGACCAGGGGAAGGTACCCAATACACTACTGCTGACCAGGGGAAGGGAACCAATACAGTCCACTACCGTTGACCAGGGGAAGGGAACCAATACAGTCCACTACCGTTGACCTGGGTCCACAGGGAAGGGACCCAATACAGTCCACTACCGTTGACCAGGGGAAGGGACCCAAAACAGTCCACTACCGTTGACCAGGGGAAGGGACCCAATACACTACCGCTGACCAGGGGAAGGGACCCAATACACTACCGCTGACCAGGGGAAGGGACCAATACAGTCCTCTACCGTTGACCAGGGGAAGGGACCCAATACAGTCCACTACCGCTGACCAGGGGAAGGGACCCAATTCAGTCCTCTACCGCTGACCAGGGGAAGGGACCCAATACACTACCGCTGACCAGGGGAAGGGACCCCATACACTACCGCTGACCAGGGGAAGGGACCCCATACACTACCGCTGACCAGGGGAAGGGACCCCATACACTACCGCTGACCAGGGTCCACAGGGAAGGGACCCAATACAGTCCTCTACCGTTGACCAGGGGAAGGGACCCCATACACTACCGTTGACCAGGGTCCACAGGGAAGGGACCCAATACAGTCCTCTACCGCTGACCAGGGGAAGGGACCCAACAGTCCTCTACCGCTGACCAGGGTCCACAGGGAAGGGAACCCGTACAGTCCTCTACCGTTGACCAGGGTCCACAGGGAAGGGAACAGGGTTCCATGTGGGAGGGAACCAGACAGATGTTTACCTGCGTTCAGGACTTCATTGATGTCTTTTCCCATCAGCTCACTGATGACCTGTAGTGGAACAACTCAGCGTCAGACAGAGTGAGGGTTAACTACCAGCTGTCACTCTGTCTCGGTGTGTCCCACCTTAGCCAGGCGCTGGTCGTCAGCCTCGATGCCAACGCTGCCCAGGATGTCCTTGATGTTCTGACTGCTGGGGTTGGTGTTGCCACCCAGCGCTGCCAACAGGTAGGCGGCCACATAACGCATTCTACAGCAAAGAGGACAGATTTCAGGGTTAAATTGTGACTCTGGAAATCACTCAAGATGACTATTATGTTGCATGAATAAAATAGAACATATACATTTCACCTGAATAGTCCTCAACCCCCCAATTCAGACAACATAGACAGACAGGGTTAGCAATCAGCATGATAGTTAGCTGGCTAAGTTAGATTTAGATGGGATTGTAAGGTTGATAGTCTTTTCATGTAGCTTTGGTAGCCAGTGTCAATTACAGTGTAGGGACGTCAGACGTTCAGCATGCTGCACTGACCCCATGGAGGCTCTAGTCTAGAGCGCCTGCTTAAATATTGCTTAGGCGATGTTTAAACTCTGCATGGTCAAAGTAGGGCCCTCCCGAGTGGCACAGAGGTTTAAGGCACTGCATCTCAGTGCTAGAGGCGTCACTACAGACCCTGGTTTGATTCCAGGCTGTATCGCAGCCAGCCATGACTGGGAGACCCATAGGGTCCCAGCATCGTCCGGGTTTGTGCAGGTGTTGGCCATCATTGTAAACAACCATTTGTTCTTAATAACTAACTTCTCTAGTTAAATTAAGGTTAGATGTTGTTTTATGTTTAAAAGTTTGAAGAAATAGGAGTGTGCTACATTTACCATCACCACGTATTGAAATATTGAATTACTTTGACGTATTTCATGATGTTATATAACACGTAATTCCCTACGGTGGAAGGGAACCCACACATTACACGGACTGAAGTTTCCACCACACAGTAATTACAGGAAATACACATCCTTTTTACCTCAGATTTATGATGTGACTATTAAAGTTTACAGTCATCGCGATCTCACAAAATCGATACTTTAAAACAGATCAATATATTTGGTTTTAGTACCAGTGTTGTGTTACTCCCCAGTCCGTAGTGGGACTTGACGCCTCATGTCCACCAGACGCGTTTAAACTCTTCGCGTTCTGACGGAAGTCATTCATTGTCAATGGAGTGGAAACGCAACGCTACGTTGGTGTTTCCGCGCTAGGCTGCGGTGCGTTCTGCGTACAGCAAGCGTTCAATATGTATTATGTATGCGTTGGTTGACGGTCTGGTGGTCCGTGTGGCTCAGTTAGTAGAACATGACACCTGCAACGCCAGACTCCCACTGGGGGACATTTACTAACAAATAGGAAAATATCTCAACTTTCATTTCAGCAAAAAATCTGAAAGATCACGTCAACTTTTGCGAGAACCTAAAACTAGCAGTTAACTAATCTTTTTAGCGTCGTGTAAATCGGAGTGTCAGTTGTAAATTAGTCAGTTTTCGCAGCATATCAAATAAATTTTGTAGGTCAACCTTGTTTAACGCATTTAAATAATCAAACCAATAATCAACATTACTTACTTGAAGTCTGAAACAGACGCTAAACGTCGGTCCGTTGTGAGAGTTGTAACAGGAAGGATGAACGTCTTTTTGTTCTGTTTCCGTTTACTACTTCTATGGTGAAACTGAAGTTAATTCTACTCCCACATCGTACATCGCCACCTAGTGGATGTAGGTTTCCATCAACTTAAATGTTGCAGTACAAACGTGTGTAAGGGTATAATGAATATGAATAATGGAAATATGTGAATATTGAAATGTTGAGCAAGTTTGGACAGCTCTTTTAATAACTATACTGAAAGACAACAGACTTTGTAGTTGAATGGTAAAAGAGTTGGGAAAGAGTAACGCAAAGTACAACTCTGGAGGGAGAGCAGTCGATCCTGAGGAGGACAGTGTCAGAGGAGCCCAGTAAAGGAGTTGGATTGTAGGAGTGTGAAGGAGGTCAGTAGGTCCATGTGGTGATTTGAAAGTGATGAACTGGGAGCCAGTGGAGTCTGGTGAGAGTGGGGACGATGTGTGTGAGGATTCTTGCAGTTGAGTCTTGTTTGAAGTCTGTCCAGTGTTTTGATGTGTTTTTTTTGCAGTGTTGAGTGTTTCAGAACACACTGGTACAGTAGTACAGTTATGTAGAACAGTTCTAATGGCTCGTATATCTCTTATAGGGTTGCAAAATTCCAGTAACCTTCCCAAAATTCAAAGCTTTTCCAGAAATCCTGGTTGGAGGATTCATGATTTCCTGTGTATTCCTTATCTGATTCCCTGGAATCTTCCAACCAGAATTTTGGAATCTTGCAAGTGCAACCCTCATCTCTCCTCTCTCACCATGATGGCCATTCATTCACTGTTCGTGAATAGGTAGTGTAGTGGTTAGAGCGTTGGGCCAGTAACCGAAAGGTTGCTTGATCGAATCCCCGAGCTGACAAGGTAAAAATCTGTCGTCAGTTAACCCACAGTTCCTAGGCCGGCATTGTAAATAAGAATTTCCATTGATATCCAGTAGAGGGCAGCAGTGTAATGTTTATTCCATGTATATCCACTAGAGGGCAGCAGTGTAATGTTTATTCCATGTATATCCACTAGAGGGTAGCAGTGTAATGTTTATTCCATTTATATCCACTAGAGGGCAGCAGTGTAATGTTCATTCCATTTATATCCACTAGAGGGCAGCAGTGTAATGTTCATTACATTTATATCCAGTAGAGGGCAGCAGTGTAATATATATTCCATTTATATCCACTAGAGGGCAGCAGTGTTATGTTCATTCCATTTATATCCACTAGAGGGCAGCAGTGCCATGTTCATTCCATTTATATCCACTAGAGGGCAGCAGTATAATGTAGCTGAGACAGTTGTTACTTATGGCTCAATTCAACTCATAGTGCTGAAGAGCTGCGGTACAGCGTGATACAAATTTAATAAAGGTAATGTTCCCAGGTTAACGGAAGCTGTGTTTACATTTCAACTATAATGCTGAACTTCAGCCATACAGATTGAATAAACGAGCCCTCAGTCCCAGAAATCCTACACCTAAGACAACAGTCTGCTGGAACATTAGTACATTATGGGAGGCAACCCATCTGTCTAGAGAGACTAGTTGGTATTTACCCAACACAGTGACAGATATGGAGCCTATTACACTGATAGATGGAGTGATACATTTACACACTTGATGAAGTGATACATTTACACACTTGGAGTGATACATTAACACACTTGGAGTGATACATTTATATACTTGGAGTGATACATTTATATACTTGGAGTGATACATTTATATACTTGGAGTGATACATTTATATACTTGGAGTGATACATTAACACACTTGATGGAGTGATACATTTATATACTTGGAGTGATACATTTACACACTTGGAGTGATACATTAACACACTTGATGGACTGATACATTTACACAACGAAGGAGTGGCTTCGTAAGAAGCATTTCAAGGTCCTGGAGTGGCGTAGCCAGTCTCCAGATCTCAACCCCATAGAAAATCATTGGAGGGAGTTAAAAGTCTGTGTTGCCCAGCAACAGCCCCAAAACATCACTGCTCTAGAGGAGATCTGCATGGAGGAATGGGCCAAAATACCAGCAACAGTGTGTGAAAACCTTGTGAAGACTTACAGAAAACGTTTGACCTCTGTCATTACCAACAAAGGGTATTTAACAAAGTATTGAGATAAACTCTTGTTGTTGACCAAATACTTATTTTCCACCATAATTTGCAAATAAATTCATTAAAAATCCTACAATGTGATTTTCTGGATTTCTTTTTCTCATTTTGTCTGTCATAGTTGAAGTGTACCTATGATGAAAATTACAGGCCTCTCTCATCTTTTTAAGTGGGAGAACTTGCACAATTGGTGGCTGACTAAATACTTTTTTGCCCCACTGTATATTTGATCAACAATGACTGTATAAATGTGAATAAATTAGCATACAGAATGCTGTGGCAGAAATGCTGGTTAAGTGTGCCTTGATTTCTAAATAAATCACAGACAGTGTCACCAGCAAAGTCTCTTCTTCTTATTGGTGTCCTTTAGTAGTGGTTTCTTTGCAGCAATTTAACCATGAAGAGCTGATTCACGCAGTCTCCTCTGAACAGTTGATGTTGAGATTTGTATGTTACTTGAACTCTGTGAAGCATTTAATTGGGCTGCTATCTGAGGTGCAGTTAACTCTAATGAATGTATCCTCTGCAGCAGAGGTAACTCTGGGTCTTCCTTTCCTGTGGCGCTCCTCATCATAGTTTCATCATAGTGCTTGATGGTTTTTGCGACTGCACTTGAAGAAACATTCAACGTTCTTGAAATTCTCCTCATTGACTGACCTTCATGTCTTAAAGTGATGAAGGACTTAGCCTATTACCAAATAGGCTATCTTCTGTACACCACCCCTACCTTGTCACAACACAATTCATTGGCTCAAATGCATTAAGGAGGAAAAAAATTCCACAAATGAACTTTTAACAAGCCACACCTGTTAATTGAAATGCATTCCAGGTGTCTACCTCATGAAGCTGGTTGAGAGAATGCCAAGAGTGTGCAAAGCTGTCATCAAGGCAAAGGGTGGCTACGGTGATGAATCTCAAATATTAAATATATTTTGATTTGATTATGCACTTTTCTGGTTACTACATGATTCCATATGTGTTATTTCATAGTTTTGATGTCTTCACTATTAGAAATGAGTAAAAAATAAAGCAAAGCCCTTGAATGAGTAGGTGCGTCCATCTTTAACTTCCAACAGTAACTCTTGAACCATTCAAGCTATACACTCCAAACCAACTTTCCAATGACAAAGCAAAAACAGGTTTTTCGAAATGTAAAAAAAACAAACAGAAATGCCTTATTTACATATATATTCAGACCCTTTGCTATGAGACTTGAAATTGAGCTCAGGAGCATCCTGTTTCCATTGATCATCCTTGAGATGTTTCTAAAACTTGATTGGAGTCCACCTGTGGTAAATTCAATTGGTTGAACATGATTTGGAAAGGCACACGCCTGTCTATATAAGGTGCCACAGTTGACAGTGCATGTCAGAGCAAAAACCAAGCCATGAGGTTAAAGGAATTGTCCGTAGAGCTCTGAGACAGGATTGTGTTGAGGCACAGATCTGGGGAAGGGTACCAAAACATTTCTGCAGCATTGAAGGTCCCCAAGAACATAGTGGCCTCCGTCGTTCTTAAATGGGAGAAGTTTGGAACCACCAAGACTCTTCCTAGAGCTGGCCGCTCGGCCTAACTGAGCAATCGGGGGAGAAGAGCCTTAGTCAGGGAGGTAACCATGAACCCAATGGTCACTCTGACAGAGCTCCCGAGTTCCTCTGTGGAGATGGGAGAACCTTCCAGAAGGACAACCATCTCCGCAGCACTCCACCAACCAGACCTTTATGATAGAGTGGCCAGACGGAAACCACTCCTCAGTAAAAGGCACATGACAGCCCGCTTGGAGTTTGCAAAAAGACACCGAAAGGACTCTCAGACCATGAGAAACAAGACTCTCTGGTCCGATGAAACCAAGATTGAACTCTTTGGCCTGAATGCCAAGCGTCACGTCTGGAGGAAACCTGTCACCATCCCTAAGGTGTAGCATGGTGGTGGCAGCATCATGCTGTGGGGATGTTTTTCAGCGGCAGGGACTGGGAAACTAGTCAGGATCGAGGGAAAGATGAACAGAGCAAAGTACAGAGAGATCCTTGATGAAAACCTGCTCCACAACGCTCATGACCTCAGACTGGGGAGAAGGTTCACCTTCCAATGGGACAACGACCCACACAGCCAAGACAAGGCAGGAGTGGCTTCAGGACAAGTCTTCGAATGTCCTTGAGTGGCCCGAACTTGAACCCGATCGAACATCTCTGGAGAGACCTGAAAATAGCTGTGCAGCGATGCTCCCCATCAAACCTGACAGAGCTTAAGAGGATCTACAGAGAAGAATGGGAGAAACTCCGCAAATACAGGTGTGCCAAGCTTGTAGCGTCATACCCAAGAAGACTCGAGGTTATAATCTCTGCCAAAGGTGCTTCAACAAAGTACTGAGTAAAGGGTCTGAAAACTTATCTAAATGTGATTCCGTTTTTTATTTCTAAGACCTGTTTTTGCTTTGTCATTATTGGCTTATTGTGATGTCATTGTGGGGTATTGTGGTGTCATTATGGGGTATTGTGGTGTCATTATGGGGTATTGTGATGTCATTATGGGTTATTGTGATGTCATTATGGGCTATTGTGATGTCATTGTGGGGTATTGTGGTGTCATTATGGGGTATTGTGATGTCATTGTGGGTTATTGTGAAACAATTTAATCAAATTTAGAATAAGGATGTAACGTAACAACATTTTGAAAAAAGTCCAGGTCTGAATAAAACAGCCTAAAAACCATTTGTGGACAAATACATCTGATTTGATGGGGGTTTGAAATGTGGCTTAAAACATCTGATTCGATGTGGTTTTTGCCTGTTCAAATAAGGATATGCAAAACATTTTTTGATTTAAGTCACTTCAAACTCCCAGGATGAACAAGGCTTAAGAACTACAGGAACGCAGCCTAGCAGATACTGCAGTGTGAATCAACATCAGTGTGAATCAACATCAGTGTGAATCAACATCAGTGTGAATCAACATCAGTGTGAATCAACATCAGTGTGAATCAACATCAGTGTGAATCAACATCAGTGTGAATCAACCTCTTATGTCAACCTCTGTACTGTACCCGCACACAGCCCATCTGTAAATAGCCCACCCAACTACCTTATCCCCATATTGTTACTTATCCTCTTGCTCTTTTTCACCCCAGTATCTCTACTTGCACATCATCATCTGCACATCTATCACTCCAGTGTTAATGGCTACATTGTAATTATTTCCCCTCTATGGCCTATTTATTGTCTTACCTCCCTACTCTTCTACATTTGCACACACTGAACATAGATGTTTCTATTGTGTTATTGACTGTACATTTGTTTATGTGTAACTCTGTGTTGTTGTTCTTGTCACACTGCTTTGCTTTATCTTGGCCAGGTCACAGTTGTGAATGAGAACTTGTTCTAAACTAGCTGGTTAAATAAAGATGAATTAAAAATGTAATTATAAAAGTCAACCCTGTAGTCTGGCATTGCAGTTATTATAGCTGTCATAGACCCTGTAGTCTGGTATTGTAGTTATTATAGCTGTCATAGACCCTGTAGTCTGGTATTGTAGTTATTATAGCGGTCATAGACCCTGTAGTCTGGTATTGTAGTTATTATAGCTGCCATAGACCCTGTAGTCTGGTATCATCAGCCTCCCAGTACCAGCTGGTAAAGTTATCCCTCTCCTCAGCCTCCCAGTATCAGCTGGTAAAGTTATCCCTCTCCTCAGCCTCCCAGTACCAGCTGGTAAAGTTATCCCTCTCCTCAGCCTCCCTGTACCAGCTGGTAAAGTTATCCCTCTCCTCAGCCTCCCAGTACCAGCTGGTAAAGTTATCCCTCTCCTCAGCCTCCCAGTACCAGCTGGTAAAGTTATCCCTCTCTGCAGCCTCCCAGTACCAGCTGGGTTAGCAACCACTAGAGAGCAGCACAGGACTATCAGTGGTATAACAGAATGAGCTGTCGGTTGCTAGGTGATGGCTGGTGGATGGGATAGCAGGTTGCTAGGTGATGGGTGGTGGATGGGATATAAGGTTGCTAGGTGAGGGGTGGTAGATGGGATAGCAGGTCTCTAGGAGATGAGTGGTGATTGCGAGGTGAGGGGTGGTAGATAGGATAGCAGGTTGCTAAGTGATGGTGGTGGATGGGATAACAGGTTGCTGGGTGATGGTTGCTAGGTGAGGGGTGGTAGATGGTATATCAGGTTTCTAGGGGATGGTTGGTGGTTGCTAGGTGAGGGGTAGTAGATGAGATAGCAGGTCTCTAGGGGATGGGTGGTGGTTGCTAGGTGAGGGGTGGTAGATAGGATAGCAGGTTGCTAAGTGATGGTGGTGGATGGGATAACAGGTTGCTGGGTGATGGTTGCTAGGTGAGGGGTGGTAGATGGTATATCAGGTTTCTAGGGGATGGTTGGTGGTTGCTAGGTGAGGGGTGGTAGATGAGATAGCAGGTCTCTAGGGGATGGGTGGTGGTTGCTAGGTGAGGGGTGGTAGATGAGATAGCAGATCTCTAGGGGATGGGTGGTGGTTGCTAGGTGAGGGGTGGTAGATGACATAGCAGGTCTCTAGGGGATGGGTGGTGGTTGCTAGGTGAGGGATGGTAGATGGGATAGCAGCTTGCTAGGTGAGGGGTGGTAGATGGTATATCAGGTTGCTAGGTGAGGGGTGGTGGATGGGATAGCAGGTCTCTAGGGGATGGGTGGTGGTTGCTAGGTGAGGGGTGGTGGATGGGATAGCAGGTCTCTAGGGGATGGGTGGTGGTTGCTAGGTGAGGGGAGGGGAGGTAGATGGGATAGCAGGTCTCTAGGGGATGGGTGGTGGTTGCTAGGTGAGGGGAGGTAGATGGGATAGCAGGTCTCTAGGGGATGGGTGGTGGTTGCTAGGTGAGGGGTGGTGGATGGGATAGCAGCTTGCTAGGTGAGGGGTGGTAGATGGTATATCAGGTTGCTAGGTGAGGGGTGGTGGATGGGATAGCAGGTCTCTAGGGAATGGGTGGTGGTTGCTAGGTGAGGGATGGTGGATGGGATAGCAGGTCTCTAGGGGATGGGTGTTGGTTGCTAGGTGAGGGGTGGTGGATGGGATAGCAGGTCTCTAGGGAATGGGTGGTGGTTGCTAGGTGAGGGGTGGTGGATGGGATAGCAGCTTGCTAGGTGAGGGGTGGTAGATGGTATATCAGGTTGCTAGGTGAGGGGTGGTGGATGGGATAGCAGGTCTCTAGGGGATGGGTGGTGGTTGCTAGGTGAGGGGAGGTAGATGGGATAGCAGGTATCTAGGGGATGGGTGGTGGTTGCTAGGTGAGGGGAGGTAGATGGGATAGCAGGTCTCTAGGGGATGGGTGTTGGTTGCTAGGTGAGGGGTGGTGAATGGGATAGCAGGTTGCTAGGTGATGGATGGGCTAGCAGGTTGCTAGGTGATGGGGGGTGGATGGGATAGTAGCCGACCTCTTTCTGACCAGTCTCGTACTGTAGGGCTCTATGTGGGCCATATGCATGACTAGTTCTATGTCATTTTTAGAAATAATAAAATAATCATCAAAATCAATTCATTTATTTCCACAGAAAGCTTTTGATTTTGTAAATAGGAATATTTGACCCTATAGTTTTTGTTAGACAGGTGTTGTTGATGGGGACTTTTAAAACACAATCCAGTCCCTTTACAAAATCCCAAAGTCTGGTGTTAATGAATATGGTACAGATTGGTTTCCCACATCCTCGGGTGTAAAACAAGGAGACGCCTCATCACAGACTTTGTTTGCTTTGTTTATAAATGATTTGGCAAAAGAAGTGAAACAGTTCAATATTGGAGTAAGATATGATGATGACATGCTAAGTATCCTTTAATATGCTGAGGATTTTATTCAGATGTCAGAAACTGAACAAGACCTGCAGAACATGTTATTATGTGCAGTCAGTCGGTGTTAAAGAGACTCCTGATCAACCAGACTAAAACACAGATAATGTCTTGGTGTAAAAGATGGAGACTCCTGATCAACCAGACTAAAACACAGATAATGTCTTGGTGTAAAAGAGACTCCTGATCAACCAGACTAAAACACAGATAATGTCTTGGTGTAAAAGATGGAGACTCCTGATCAGCCAGACTAAAACACAGATAATGTCTTGGTGTAAAAGATGGAGACTCCTGATCAGCCAGACTAAAACACAGATAATGTCTTGGTGTAAAAGATGGAGACTCCTGATCAACCAGACTAAAACACAGATAATGTCTTGGTGTAAAAGATGGAGACTCCTGATCAGCCAGACTAAAACACAGATAATGTCTTGGTGTAAAAGAGACTCCTGATCAACCAGACTAAAACACAGATAATGTCTTGGTGTAAAAGATGGAGACTCCTGATCAGCCAGACTAAAACACAGATAATGTCTTGGTGTAAAAGATGGAGACTCCTGATCAACCAGACTAAAACACAGATAATGTCTTGGTGTAAAAGATGGAGACTCCTGATCAGCCAGACTAAAACACAGATAATGTCTTGGTGTAAAAGATGGAGACTCCTGATCAGCCAGACTAAAACACAGATAATGTCTTGGTGTAAAAGATGGAGACTCCTGATCAACCAGACTAAAACACAGATAATGTCTTGGTGTAAAAGAGACTCCTGATCAACCAGACTAAAACACAGATAATGTCTTGGTGTAAAAGATGGAGACTCCTGATCAGCCAGACTAAAACACAGATAATGTCTTGGTGTAAAAGATGGAGACTCCTGATCAGCCAGACTAAAACACAGATAATGTCTTGGTGTAAAAGATGGAGACTCCTGATCAACCAGACTAAAACACAGATAATGTCTTGGTGTAAAAGATGGAGACTCCTGATCAGCCAGACTAAAACACAGATAATGTCTTGGTGTAAAAGAGACTCCTGATCAACCAGACTAAAACACAGATAATGTCTTGGTGTAAAAGATGGAGACTCCTGATCAGCCAGACTAAAACACAGATAATGTCTTGGTGTAAAAGATGGAGACTCCTGATCAACCAGACTAAAACACAGATAATGTCTTGGTGTAAAAGATGGAGACTCCTGATCAGCCAGACTAAAACACAGATAATGTCTTGGTGTAAAAGATGGAGACTCCTGATCAGCCAGACTAAAACACAGATAATGTCTTGGTGTAAAAGATGGAGACTCCTGATCAACCAGACTAAAACACAGATAATGTCTTGGTGTAAAAGAGACTCCTGATCAACCAGACTAAAACACAGATAATGTCTTGGTGTAAAAGATGGAGACTCCTGATCAGCCAGACTAAAACACAGATAATGACTTGGTGTAAAAGATGGTGACTCCTGATCAACCAGACTAAAACACAGATAATGTCTTGGTGTAAAAGATGGAGACTCCTGATCAACCAGACTAAAACACAGATAATGTCTTGGTGTAAAAGATGGAGACTCCTGATCAACCAGACTAAAAGACAGATAATGACTTGGTGTAAAAGATGGAGACTCCTGATCAACCAGACTAAAACACAGATAATGCATTTGAGAAAAACAGTTACTAAGAGAAGTCTTTTTCAGTTTTGTTTTAGTGAAGACATTGTTGAGTTTGCTAGCAATTATAAATATTTGGGTATTTTAATTGATGAACACATTACCTTTCAAAACAGAACATCTGCCCTGGCCGACTCAGCAAGTAGAGCTCTTGGGGGAGTTATAGGGAGAACAAAAACCACTCCAAGATATTGATTATGCTAGGTATTCCAAACCGTATCAGACATGTGTGTGTCCTGTTCTGGACTATTCAGCAGGAGTGTCAGGTGCTAAGAGGGATATTGTCTCTGTGTATTGAAACAGGTCAGATCAGGGATATTCAGCAGGAGTGTGAGGTGCTAAGAGGGATATTGTCTCTGTGTATTGAAACAGGTCAGATCAGGGATATTCAGCAGGAGTGTGAGGTGCTAAGAGGGATATTGTCTCTGTGTATTGAAACAGGTCAGATCAGGGATATTCAGCAGGAGTGTAAGGTGCTAAGAGGGATATGTCCATAACAGAGCAGTACGTTACTTTTTAGGTGTCCACATGTTTGCACCTATAGTTGTAACATGGGGGACGTGGGGGACATGGGGGACGTGGGGGGCATGGGCGACGTGGGGGGCATGGGCAACATGGGGGACGTGGGGGACTTGGGGGACGTGGGAGACGTGGGTGACGTGGGGGGCATGGGCGACATGGGGGACGTGGGGGACATGGGGGACGTGGGGGACATGGGGGACATGGGCGGGGAACCCTGTGAGGTGAGATGGAAGGTATGTATGGATCTGTCCATAGGGGGAGCCTGGGTAACTGAAATGCCTGACCTTTTCCAACAGGCTGACTGTGAACATCTGTATGAAAACCAAATGAAGGGAGACATGGATATGATTAAAAAACAACTGCTGATGCAATACTGCCTTTGCAGATTGAAACAGGTCAGATCAGGGATATTGCCTTTGCAGATTGAAACAGGTCAGATCAGGGATACTGCCTTTGCGTATTGAAACAGGTCAGATCAGGGATATTGCCTTTGCGTATTGAAACAGGTCAGATCAGGGATACTGCCTTTGCGTATTGAAACAGGTCAGATCAGGGATATTGCCTTTGCAGATTGAAACAGGTCAGATCAGGGATACTGCCTTTGCGTATTGAAACAGGTCAGATCAGGGATATTGCCTTTGCGTATTGAAACAGGTCAGATCAGGGATACTGCCTTTGCGTATTGAAACAGGTCAGATCAGGGATATTGCCTTTGCGTATTGAAACAGGTCAGATCAGGGATATTGCCTTTGCGTATTGAAACAGGTCAGATCAGGGATATTGTCTTTGCGTATTGAAACAGGTCAGATCAGGGATATTGCCTTTGCGTATTGAAACAGGTCAGATCAGGGATATTGTCTTTGCGTATTGAAACAGGTCAGATCAGGGATATTGTCTTTGCGTATTGAAACAGGTCAGATCAGGGATATTGCCTTTGCGTATTGAAACAGGTCAGATCAGGGATATTGCCTTTGCGTATTGAAACAGGTCAGATCAGGGATATTGCCTTTGCGTATTGAAACAGGTCAGATCAGGGATATTGCCTTTGCGTATTGAAACAGGTCAGATCAGGGATATTGTCTTTGCGTATTGAAACAGGTCAGATCAGGGATATTGCCTTTGCGTATTGAAACAGGTCAGATCAGGGATATTGCCTTTGCGTATTGAAACAGGTCAGATCAGGGATATTGTCTTTGCGTATTGAAACAGGTCAGATCAGGGATATTGCCTTTGCGTATTGAAACAGGTCAGATCAGGGATATTGCCTTTGCGTATTGAAACAGGTCAGTATAGAGGACGAATAATGGTCAATAGGGAATTAATAATGGAAAT